>NC_134573.1:198879352-198888392 GCF_050947875.1 Dermacentor variabilis
AGGTTAGGTTAGGTTAGGTTAGGTTAGGTTAGGTTAGGTTAAGGTTAGGTTAGGTTAGGTTAGGTTAGGTTAGGTTAGGTTAGGTTAGGTTAGGTTAGGTTAGGTTAGGTTAGGTTAGGTTAGGTTAGGTTAGGTTAGGTTAGGTTAGGTTAGGTTAGGTTAGGTTAGGTTAGGTTAGGTTAGGTTAGGTTAGTTAGGTTAGGTTAGGTTAGGTTAGGTTAGGTTAGGTTAGGTTAGGTTAGGTTAGGTTAGGTTAGGTTAGGTTAGTTAGGTTAGGTTAGGTTAGGTTAGGTTAGGTTAGGTTAGGTTAGGTTAGGTTAGGTTAGTTAGGTTAGGTTAGGTTAGGTTAGGTTAGGTTAGGTTAGGTTAGGTTAGGTTAGGTAGTAAGGTTAGGTTAGGTTAGGTTAGGTTAGGTTAGTTAGGTTAGGTTAGGTTAGGTTAGGTTAGGTTAGGTTAGGTTAGGTTAGGTTAGGTTAGGTTAGGTTAGGTTAGGTTAGGTTAGGTTAGGTTAGGTTAGTTAGGTTAGGTTAGGTTAGGTTAGGTTAGGTTAGGTTAGGTTAGGTTAGTAAGTTAGGTTAGGTTAGGTTAGTTAGGTTAGGTTAGGTTAGGTTAGGTTAGGTTAGGTTAGGTTAGGTTAGGTTAGTTAGGTTAGGTAGGTTAGGTTAGGTTAGGTTAGGTAGTTAGGTTAGGTTAGGTTAGGTTAGGTTAGGTTAGGTTAGGTTAGGTTAGGTAGGTTAGGTTAGGTTAGGTTAGGTTAGGTTAGGTTAGGTTAGGTTAGGTTAGGTTAGGTTAGGTTAGGTTAGGTTAGGTTAGGTTAGGTTAGGTTAGGTTAGGTTAGGTTAGGTTAGGTTAGGTTAGGTTAGGTTAGGTTAGTTAGGTTAGGTTAGGTTAGGTTAGGTTAGGTTAGGTTAGGTTAGGTATAGGTTAGGTTAGGTTAGGTTAGGTTAGGTTAGGTTAGGTTAGGTTAGGTTAGGTTAGGTTAGGTTAGGTTAGGTTAGGTTAGGTTAGGTTAGGTTAGGTTAGGTTAGGTTAGGTTAGGTTAGGTTAGGTTAGGTTAGGTTAGGTTAGGTTAGGTTAGGTTAGGTTAGTTAGGTTAGGTTAGGTTAGGTTAGGTTAGGTTAGGTTAGGTTAGGTTAGGTTAGGTTAGGTTAGGTTAGGTTAGGTTAGGTTAGGTTAGGTTAGGTTAGGTTAGGTTAGGTTAGGTTAGGTTAGTTAGGTTAGGTTAGGTTAGGTTAGGTTAGGTTAGGTTAGGTTAGGTTAGGTTAGGTTAGGTTAGGTTAGGTTAGGTTAGGTTAGGTTCAGGTTAGGTTAGGTTAGGTTAGGTTAGGTTAGGTTAGGTTAGGTTAGGTTAGGTTAGTTAGGTTTAGGTTAGGTTAGGTTAGGTTAGGTTAGGTTAGGTTAGGTTAGGTTAGGTTAGGTTAGGTTAGGTTAGGTTAGGTTAGGTTAGTTAGGTTAGGTTAGGTTAGGTTAGGTTAGGTTAGGTTAGGTTAGGTTAGGTTAGGTTAGGTTAGGTTAGGTTAGGTTAGGTTAGGTTAGGTTAGGTAGGTTAGGTTAGGTTAGGTTAGGTTAGGTTAGGTTAGGTTAGGTTAGGTTAGGTTAGGTTAGGTTAGGTTAGGTTAGGTTAGGTTAGGTTAGGTTAGGTTAGTTAGGTTAGGTTAGGTTAGGTTAGGTTAGGTTAGGTTAGGTTAGGTTAGGTTAGGTTAGGTTAGGTTAGGTTAGTTAGGTTAGGTTAGGTTAGGTTAGGTTAGGTTAGGTTAGGTTAGGTTAGGTTAGGTTAGGTTAAGGTTAGGTTAGGTTAGGTTAGGTTAGGTTAGGTTAGGTTAGGTTAGGTTAGGTTAGGTTAGGTTAGGTTAGGTTAGGTTAGGTTAGGTTAGGTTAGGTTAGGTTAGGTTAGGTTAGGTTAGTTAGGTTAGGTTAGTTAGGTTAGGTTAGGTTAGGTTAGGTTAGGTTAGGTTAGGTTAGGTTAGGTTAGGTTAGGTTAGGTTAGTTAGGTTAGGTTAGGTTAGGTTAGGTTAGGTTAGGTTAGGTTAGGTTAGGTTAGGTTAGGTTAGGTTAGGTTAGGTTAGGTTAGGTTAGGTTAGGTTAGGTTAGGTTAGGTTAGGTTAGGTTAGGTTAGGTTAGGTTAGGTTAGGTTAGTTAGGTTAGTTAGGTTAGGTTAGGTTAGGTTAGGTTAGGTAGGTTAGGTTAGGTTAGGTTAGGTTAGGTTAGGTTAGGTTAGGTTAGGTTAGGTTAGGTTAGGTTAGGTTAGGTTAGGTTAGGTTAGGTTAGGTTAGGTTAGGTTAGGTTAGGTTAGGTTAGGTTAGGTTAGGTTAGGTTAGGTTAGGTTAGGTTAGGTTAGGTTAGGTTAGGTTAGGTTAGGTTAGGTTAGGTTAGGTTAGGTTAGGTTAGGTTAGGTTAGGTTAGGTTAGGTTAGGTTAGGTTAGGTTAGGTTAGTTAGGTTAGGTTAGGTTAGGTTAGGTTAGGTTAGGTTAGGTTAGGTTAGGTTAGGTTAGGTTAGGTTAGGTTAGGTTAGGTTAGGTTAGGTTAGGTTAGGTTAGGTTAGGTTAGGTTAGGTTAGGTTAGGTTAGGTTAGGTTAGGTTAGGTTAGGTTAGGTTAGGTTAGGTTAGGTTAGGTTAGGTTAGTTAGGTTAGGTTAGGTTAGGTTAGGTTAGGTTAGGTTAGGTTAGGTTAGGTTAGGTTAGGTTAGGTTAGGTTAGGTTAGGTTAGTTAGGTTAGGTTAGGTTAGGTTAGGTTAGGTTAGGTTAGGTTAGGTTAGGTTAGGTTAGGTTAGGTTAGGTTAGGTTAGGTTAGGTTAGGTTAGGTTAGTAGTTAGGTTAGGTTAGGTTAGGTTAGGTTAGGTTAGGTTAGGTTAGGTTAGTTAGGTTAGGTTAGGTTAGTTAGTTAGGTTAGGTTAGGTTAGGTTAGGTTAGGTTAGGTTAGGTTAGGTTAGGTTAGGTTAGGTTAGGTTAGGTTAGGTTAGGTTAGGTTAGGTTAGGTTAGTTAGGTTAGGTTAGGTTAGGTTAGGTTAGGTTAGGTTAGGTTAGTTAGGTTAGGTTAGGTTAGGTTAGTTAGGTTAGGTTAGGTTAGGTTAGGTTAGGTTAGGTTAGGTTAGGTTAGGTTAGGTTAGGTTAGGTTAGGTTAGTAGTTAGGTAGGTTAGGTTAGGTTAGTTAGGTTAGGTTAGGTTAGGTTAGGTTAGGTTAGTTAGGTTAGGTTAGGTTAGGTTAGGTTAGGTTAGGTTAGGTTAGGTTAGGTTAGGTTAGGTTAGGTTAGGTTAGGTTAGGTTAGGTTAGGTTAGGTTAGGTTAGGTTAGGTTAGGTTAGTTAGGTTAGGTTAGGTTAGGTTAGTTAGGTTAGGTTAGGTTAGGTTAGGTTAGGTTAGGTTAGGTTAGGTTAAGGTTAGGTTAGGTTAGGTTAGGTTAGGTTAGGTTAGGTTAGGTTAGTTAGGTTAGGTTAGGTTAGGTTAGGTTAGGTTAGGTTAGGTTAGGTTAGGTTAGGTTAGTTAGGTTAGGTTAGGTAGGTTAGGTTAGGTTAGGTTAGGTTAGGTTAGCTTAGGTTAGGTTAGGTTAGGTTAGGTTAGGTTAGTTAGGTTAGGTTAGGTTAGGTTAGGTTAGGTTAGGTTAGGTTAGGTTAGGTTAGGTTAGGTTAGTAGTTAGGTTAGGTTAGGTTAGGTTAGGTTAGGTTAGGTTAGGTTAGGTTAGGTTAGGTTAGGTTAGGTTAGGTTAGGTTAGGTTAGGTTAGGTTAGTTAGGTTAGGTTAGTTAGGTTAGGTTAGGTTAGGTTAGGTTAGGTTAGGTTAGGTTAGGTTAGGTTAGGTTAGGTTAGGTTAGGTTAGGTTAGGTTAGGTAAGGTTAGGTTAGGTTAGGTTAGGTTAGGTTAGGTTAGGTTAGGTTAGGTTAGGTTAGGTTAGGTCTAGGTTAGGTTAGGTTAGGTTAGTTAGGTTAGGTTAGGTTAGGTTAGGTTAGGTTAGGTTAGGTTAGGTTAGGTTAGGTTAGGTTAGTTAGGTTAGGTTAGGTTAGGTTAGGTTAGGTTAGGTTAGGTTAGGTTAGGTTAGGTTAGGTTAGGTTAGGTTAGGTTAGGTTAGGTTAGGTTAGGTTAGGTTAGGTTAGGTTAGGTTAGGTTAGGTTAGGTTAGGTTAGTTAGGTTAGTTAGGTTAGGTTAGGTTAGGTTAGGTTAGGTTAGGTTAGGTTAGGTTAGGTTAGGTTAGGTTAGGTTAGGTTAGGTAGGTTAGGTTAGGTTAGGTTAGTTAGGTTAGGTTAGGTTAGGTTAGGTTAGGTTAGGTTAGGTTAGGTTAGGTTAGTTAGGTTAGGTTAGGTTAGGTTAGGTTAGGTTAGGTTAGGTTAGGTTAGGTTAGGTTAGGTTAGGTTAGGTTAGGTTAGGTATAGGTTAGGTTAGGTTAGGTTAGGTTAGGTTAGGTTAGGTTAGGTTAGGTTAGGTTAGGTTAGGTTAGGTTAGGTTAGGTTAGGTTAGGTTAGGTTAGGTTAGGTTAGTTAGTTAGGTTAGGTTAGGTTAGGTTAGGTTAGGTTAGGTTAGGTTAGGTTAGGTTAGGTTAGGTTAGGTTAGGTTAGGTTAGGTTAGGTTAGGTTAGGTTAGGTTAGTTAGGTTAGGTTAGGTTAGTTAAGTTAAGGTTAGGTTAGGTTAGGTTAGGTTAGGTTAGGTTAGGTTAGGTTAGGTTAGGTTAGGTTAGGTTAGGTTAGGTTAGGTTAGGTTAGGTTAGGTTAGGTTAGGTTAGTAGGTTAGGTTAGGTTAGTTAGGTTAGGTTAGGTTAGGTTAGGTTAGTTAGGTTAGGTTAGGTTAGGTTAGGTTAGGTTAGGTTAGGTTAGGTTAGGTTAGGTTAGTTAGGTTAGGTTAGGTTAGGTTAGGTTAGGTTAGGTTAGTTAGGTTAGGTTAGGTTAGGTTAGGTTAGGTTAGGTTAGGTTAGGTTAGGTTAGGTTAGGTTAGGTTAGGTTAGGTTAGGTTAGGTTAGGTTAGGTTAGGTTAGGTTAGGTTAGGTTAGGTTAGGTTAGGTTAGGTTAGGTTAGGTTAGGTTAGGTTAGGTTAGGTTAGTTAGGTTAGGTTAGGTTAGGTTAGGTTAGGTTAGGTTAGTTAGGTTAGGTTAGGTTAGTTAGGTTAGGTTAGGTTAGGTTAGGTTAGGTTAGGTTAGGTTAGGTTAGGTTAGGTTAGGTTAGGTTAGGTTAGGTTAGGTTAGGTTAGGTTAGTAGTTAGGTTAGGTAGGTTAGGTTAGGTTAGGTTAGGTTAGGTTAGGTTAGGTTAGGTTAGGTTAGGTTAGGTTAGGTTAGGTTAGGTTAGGTTAGGTTAGGTTAGGTTAGGTTAGGTTAGGTTAGGTTAGGTTAGGTTAGGTTAGGTTAGGTTAGGTTAGGTTAGGTTAGGTTAGGTTAGGTTAGGTTAGGTTAGGTTAGGTTAGGTTAGGTTAGGTTAGGTTAGTTAGTTAGGTTAGGTTAGGTTAGGTTAGGTTAGGTTAGGTTAGGTTAGGTTAGGTTAGGTTAGGTTAGGTTAGGTTAGGTTAGGTTAGGTTAGGTTAGGTTAGGTTAGGTTAGGTTAGGTTAGGTTAGGTTAGGTTAGGTTAGGTTAGGTTAGGTTAGGTTAGGTAGGTTAGGTTAGGTTAGGTTAGGTTAGGTTAGGTTAGGTTAGGTTAGGTTAGGTTAGGTTAGGTTAGGTTAGGTTAGGTTAGGTTAGTTAGGTTAGGTTAGGTTAGTTAGGTTAGGTTAGGTTAGGTTAGGTTAGGTTAGTTAGGTTAGGTTAGGTTAGGTTAGGTTAGTTAGGTTAGGTTAGGTAGTTAGGTTAGGTAGTAGGTTAGGTTAGGTTAGGTTAGGTTAGTTAGGTTAGTTAGGTTAGGTTAGGTTAGGTTAGGTTAGGTTAGGTTAGTTAGGTTAGGTTAGGTTAGGTTAGTTAGGTTAGGTTAGGTTAGGTTAGGTTAGGTTAGTTAGGTTAGGTTAGGTTAGGTTAGGTTAGGTTAGGTTAGGTTAGGTTAGGTTAGGTTAGGTTAGGTTAGGTTAGGTTAGGTTAGGTTAGGTTAGGTTAGGTTAGGTTAGGTTAGGTTAGGTTAGGTTAGGTTAGGTTAGGTTAGGTTAGGTTAGGTTAGGTTAGGTTAGGTTAGTTAGGTTAGGTTAGTTAGGTTAGGTTAGGTAGGTTAGTTAGGTTAGGTTAGGTTAGGTTAGGTTAGGTTAGGTTAGGTTAGGTTAGGTTAGGTTAGGTTAGGTTAGGTTAGGTTAGTTAGGTTAGGTTAGGTTAGGTTAGGTTAGGTTAGGTTAGGTTAGGTTAGGTTAGGTTAGGTTAGGTTAGGTTAGGTTAGGTTAGGTTAGGTTAGGTTAGGTTAGGTTAGGTTAGGTTAGGTTAGGTTAGGTTAGTTAGGTTAGGTTAGGTTAGGTTAGGTTAGGTTAGTTAGGTTAGGTTAGTTAGGTTAGGTTAGGTTAGGTTAGGTTAGGTTAGGTTAGGTTAGGTTAGGTTAGGTTAGGTTAGTTAGGTTAGGTTAGGTTAGGTTAGGTTAGGTTAGGTTAGGTTAGGTTAGGTTAGGTTAGGTTAGGTTAGGTTAGGTTAGGTTAGGTTAGGTTAGGTTAGGTTAGGTTAGGTTAGGTTAGTAGTTAGGTTAGTGTTAGTTAGTTAGGTTAGGTTAGGTTAGGTTAGGTTAGTTAGGTTAGGTAGTAGGTTAGGTTAGGTTAGGTTAGTTAGGTTAGGTTAGGTTAGGTTAGGTTAGGTTAGGTTAGGTTAGGTTAGTTAGGTTAGGTTAGGTTAGGTTAGGTTAGGTTAGGTTAGGTTAGGTTAGGTTAGGTTAGGTTAGGTTAGGTTAGTTAGGTTAGGTTAGGTAGTTAGGTTAGGTTAGGTTAGGTTAGGTTAGGTTAGGTAGTTAGGTTAGGTTAGGTTAGGTTAGGTTAGGTTAGGTTAGGTTAGGTTAGGTTAGGTTAGGTTAGGTTAGGTTAGGTTAGGTTAGGTTAGTTAGGTTAGGTTAGGTTAGGTTAGGTTAGGTTAGGTTAGGTTAGGTTAGGTTAGGTTAGGTTAGGTTAGGTTAGGTTAGGTTAGGTTAGGTTAGGTTAGGTTAGGTTAGGTTAGGTTAGGTTAGGTTAGGTTAGGTTAGGTTAGGTTAGGTTAGGTTAGGTTAGGTTAGGTTAGTTAGGTTAGGTTGTTAGGTTAGGTTAGGTTAGGTTAGGTTAGGTAGGTTAGTTAGGTTAGGTTAGGTTAGGTTAGGTTAGGTTAGGTTAGGTTAGGTTAGGTTAGGTTAGGTTAGGTTAGGTTAGGTTAGGTTAGGTTAGTTAGGTTAGGTTAGGTTAGGTTAGGTTAGTTAGGTTAGGTTAGGTTAGGTTAGGTTAGGTTAGGTTAGGTTAGGTTAGGTTAGGTTAGGTTAGGTTAGGTTAGGTTAGGTTAGGTTAGGTTAGTTAGGTTAGGTTAGGTTAGGTTAGGTTAGGTTAGGTTAGGTTAGGTTAGGTTAGGTTAGGTTAGGTTAGGTTAGGTTAGGTTAGGTTAGGTTAGGTTAGGTTAGGTTAGGTTAGTTAGGTTAGGTTAGGTTAGGTTAGGTTAGGTTAGGTTAGGTTAGGTTAGGTTAGGTTAGGTTAGGTTAGTTAGGTTAGGTTAGGTTAGGTTAGGTTAGGTTAGGTTAGGTTAGGTTAGGTTAGGTTAGGTTAGGTTAGGTTAGGTTAGGTTAGGTTAGGTTAGGTTAGGTTAGGTTAGGTTAGGTTAGGTTAGGTTAGGTTAGGTTAGGTTAGGTTAGGTTAGGTTAGGTTAGGTTAGGTTAGGTTAGGTTAGGTTAGGTTAGGTTAGGTTAGGTTAGTTAGGTTAGGTTAGGTTAGGTTAGGTTGGTTAGGTTAGGTTAGGTTTGGTTAGGTTAGGTTAGGTTAGGTTTAGGTTAGGTTAGGTTAGGTTAGGTAGGTAGGTTAGGTTAGGTAGGTTAGGGTAGGTTAGGTTAGGTTAGGTTAGGTAGGTTAGGTTAGGTTAGGTTAGGTTAGGTTAGGTTAGGTAGGTTAGGTTAGGTTAGGTTAGGTTAGGTTAGGTTAGGTTAGGTTAGGTTAGGTTAGGTTAGGTTAGGTTAGGTTAGGTTAGGTTAGGGGTGGTAGGTAGTAGGTTAGGTTAGGTGTGGGTTAGGTTAGGTTAGGTAGGTAGGTAGGTAGGTAGGTGAGGTTGGTTAGGTGAGGTAGGTTAGGTTAGGGTAGGTTAGGTTAGGTTAGGGTAGGTGTAGGTTGAGGGTGAGGTAGGGTAGGTAGGGGTGGTTAGGTTTGGTTGGGGAGGTTGGTGGGTTGGGTGAGGTTGGGTGGGTTGGGTGGGGTGGTGGTGAGGGTGGGGAGGTGTGGTGTGGGTGGGTAGGTGAGGTAGGTTTGGGGAGGTGGGTTGGGTAGGGTGGTGAGGGGAGGGGTGGTGTGGGTTGGGTGGTAGGTGAGGGTAGGTTAGGGTGGAGGTAGGGGTGGGTTGGGAGGTGGTTGGGTGGTAGGTGAGGTGTGGGGTAGGGAGGGTGGGGTGGGGTGGGGTGGGTGGGGTGGGTGGGGTGGAGTTGGGGAGGGGAGGGGTGGGGAGGGGTGGGTAGGTTGGGGTGGTGGGTGGGGAGGGTGAGGGGTGGTGGGTGGGGTGGGGTGGGGAGGGGTAGGGGTGGGAGGAGGTGGGGTGGGGTGGGTGGGGTGGGGAGGGGAGGTGAGGGTGGTGTGGGGAGGGGTGGGTGGGGTGGGTGAGGTGGGGTGGGGGTAGGGGGTGGGGTGGGTGGGTGGGGTGGTGTGGGGTGGGTGGAGGGGTGGGGTGGGGTGGGGAGGGGTGGGGTGGGGTGGGGAGGGGTGGGGTGGGGTGGGAGGGGTGGTGGGTGGGAGGGGAGGGGTGAGGGTGGTGGGGTGGGGAGGGGTGGGGTGGGAGGGAGGTGTGGTGGAGGGGTGGGGTGGGGAGGGTAGGGGTGTGGGTGGGGTGGTGAGGGGTGGGGAGGGTGGTGTGGGGTGGGGTGGGGAGGGGTGGGGTGGGGTGGGTAGGGGTGGGGAGGGGTGGGGTGGGGTGGGGTGGTGTGGGGTGGGGAGGAGGGGTGGGGTGGGGTGGGGTGGGGTGGGGTGGGAGGGGAGGGGTGGGGTGGGGTGGGGTGGTGTGGGGTGGGGTGGGGTGGG